>NC_060898.1:23283415-23308415 GCF_014805685.1 Silurus meridionalis | reverse complement strand
ATCCTGAAACTGAGTTACAGTACAGTGTTCAGGGTCATACAGAGGTTCTCCAAGACGAGTTCCACTTGGAACAGACCTCACAAGGGTCCATCAAAGAAAGTCAAGTCCTTGTGGTCTGATGAGATTAAGATAAACTTGTTTGGTTTAGATGGTGTCCAGCATACAGTACAGACCAAAAGTTTGGACACACCTTCTCATTCAAAGAGTTTTCTTTATTTTCATGACTATGAAAATTGTAGAGTCACACTGAAGGCATCAAGGGCTATTTGACCAAGAAGGAGAGTGATGGGGTGCTGCGCCAGATGACCTGGCCTCCACAGTCACCGGACCTGAACCCAATCGAGATGGTTTAGGGGTGAGCTGGACCGCAGAGTGAAGGCAAAAGGGCCAACAAGTGCCAAGCATCTCTCGGGGAACTCCTTCAAGACTGTTGGAAGACCATTTCAGGTGACTACCTCTTGAAGCTCATCAAGAGAATGCCAAGAGTGTGCAAAGCAGTAATCAAAGCAAAAGGTGGCTACTTTGAAGAACCTAGAATATGACATTTTTCAGTTGTTTCACACTTTTTTGTTATGTATATAATTCCATATATAATTCCACATGTGTTAATTCATAGTTTTGATGCCTTCAGTGTGAATCTACAATTTTCATAGTCATGAAAATAAAGAAAACTCTTTAAATGAGAAGGTGTGTCCAAACTTTTGGTCTGTACTGTATGTGGTGACGCTCTGGTGAGTCTTTTTTTTGTGTCTTGTTTACAGTCAAGAATGGTGGTGGTAGCATCATGGTCTGGGGCTGCATGAGTGCTGCTGGTACTGAGGAGCTGAGGTTGTTTAAGGGAAACATGGATTTCAACATGTACTGTGACATTCTGAAGCAGAACATGATGCTCTTCCATTTAAAACCAGGCAGAATGGCAGTTTTCCAACAAAATAACAACTCCAAACAAACCGCTAAGATGACAACTGCCTTGCTGAGGAAGGTGAAGGTGATGAGTGACCAAGTTTGTCTCCAGACCTGAACCCTATTGAGCACCTGTGAGTCCTCAAGCAGAAGGTGGAGAAGCTCCATTATGTGTGTAACATCCAGCAGCTCCGTGATGTCATTATGGATGAGTGGAAGAGGATCCCAGCAACAACCTGTGCAGCTCTGGTGAGTTTATTACCCAGGAGGATTAATGCAGTGCTGGATAACGATGGTGCTCACACAAAATATTCTCACTTTGGGCACAGTTTTGACATGTTCACTGAGGGTGTACTTACTTTTGTTGGCACTTAATTAAGCAATAATTGCTGTATGTGGTTATTTTGAGAGGACAGTAAATATGTATATATTTATATGCAACAATCTTGGTAATGTAACAGTCTGAAGGTTTTCTTTGACCGAACAAATCTTTAAATGTTCAGATGTTCCACTGAAGTATGGAATGGGAGCCATGTTGGTTCACTTTCACATCCCTACTCCAAAACAACCCCAAACCCTTAAGTTTCCACCTCCATGTGTGTGACTGTGGGGTTGAGGGAGTCTGATCACATCTTCTCTCCTGTTCTCCATCTTTCTTCTGTTGTCCCATTTGGACTCCACAGAACCGTCTTCAGCTCATTCACTGTCCAACTCTTTTCGTTTTTGTCATTTATTGAGTTTGTTGCATGAAACAAAGCAACATTCGTGTGTCTCAAACACCATAAAAGACTTTTCACAGGCTCTTTATATGTTTGTATATACAGTATATTAGTTATATTCACTGAAACTATTTCAGCTTGATGTTGCACAGTTTACCTGCAATTTACACCTCAAACGTTTTCTGTCATAATTCTTTTCATATCCTTTTAATCATATTCAATCGTTTTTTTTATCACATATATTTTAAAATGTTAATTTTATTTATTGATTTATTTTACAATGCTGGTCAGTTCTTTTTGTACATCAGTAAGTGTGTGTGTGAGAATCAATGCAATTTATCCTTTAAATGTTCATTAATCTCTAACGACAGAACAGCGTTAATGAAGGGAATGATAGAGGAAGGATGATTACAGTACTCACAGGAATCATGTTTCATCCAGGAAAAGAACAGCAGGAGAAGGAATAAAGGAAAGAAACAGGATCAGAGGAAAGAAGCGTAATTTACGGTGTATAGACGAATTTACGATATATTCAAATCATTTTTATTTGTATAGCGCTTTTAACAATGAACATTGTCTCAAAGCAGCTTTACACAGATAATGTGGTGATTAAAATGAAATATGTTCTTTGTAAGTAAGTTTGTCCCTGATGAGCAACTGTGGCAAGGAAAAACTCCCAGAGATGGCATAAGGAAGAAACTTTGACAGGAACCAGACACAAAAGGGAACCCATCCTCATCTGGGTTGCACCGAATGTCCATTTGAAGCAGATATACGATGTTGCGGGGTACAGTGATGATGATCAGAAGCGAACTGTATTCCTGAGTCAGTGTAGCAGACTGTGGACATTAACTACAGTCCAATCCATCCTCAAAGCTCACGTTCTTACTCCGGAATATATACATTTATATATACGATTTACACGTTCAATACGTATTTTATAGACCAGAGCTAATGATAATCCAGGATGAGGTGAGCATTAAAATGGTGTAATGTTTCACACCTAGCTGTGTATTATCACCTCGTCCATGAAGCTCAGTGAGAAAAATGAAAACTCATCCATGGACCTCAGTGAGATCATTAGGAAACGTGTACAATCGCTGCCTCACTCTGGATTGAACTGTCACTGGATGTTACTATGGTTACAAGTGTTTATAAACAGAACATTAATTTAGATTTAACTGACAAACACAAACTAACTGTGTGTTCAACGTTCTGAACCTCCAGCCAATCACAATCCACTATTCACACCTGAACCTCCAGCCAATCACAATCCATTATTCACACCTGAACCTCCAGCCAATCACAATCCACTATTCACACCTGAACCTCCAGCCAATCATAATCCACTATTCACACCTGAACCTCCAGCCAATCACAATCCACTATTCACACCTAAACCTCCAGCCAATCACAATCCACTATTCACACCTGAACTTCCAACCAATCACAATCCACTATTCACACCTGAACCTCCAGCCAATCACAATCCACTATTCACACCTGAACCTCCAGCCAATCATAATCCACTATTCACACCTGAACCTCCAGCCAATCACAATCCACTATTCACACCTGAACTTCCAACCAATCACAATCCACTATTCACACCTGAACCTCCAGCCAATCACAATCCACTATTCACACCTGAACCTCCAGCCAATCATAATCCACTATTCACACCTGAACCTCCAGCCAATCACAATCCACTATTCACACCTGAACTTCCAACCAATCACAATCCACTATTCACACCTGAACCTCCAGCCAATCACAATCCACTATTCACACCTGAACCTCCAGCCAATCATAATCCACTATTCACACCTGAACCTCCAGCCAATCAGAATCCACTATTCACACCTGAACCTCCAGCCAATCACAATCCACTATTCACACCTGAACTTCCAGCCAATCACAATCCACTATTCACACCTGAACCTCCTGCCAATCACAATCCACTATTCACACCTGAACCTCCAGCCAATCACAATCCACTATTCACATTATTCACATGGTGTAAGTGGAAATATAAAACTATATGATCTATGATTCTTTATAAACTGACATTAATAAACTAGCGCTGGAGACATGGTAACGTTTTGTTATCTAAAAACTGCACAAATACCAGGTCTCTTATAGATGGGTGGCTTCCTGTAGATGTTGGCCTCCACGCTCGCTGAAGAGAAGCAGAGAGAAACAGAACAGTAAGGAAGAAAAGGTCATTATGGGAACGATGTGGCAGGAGATTGTGGTGGAAAAGAAATGGAAAAAAGGACACAAAAGAACGACAGACTGCTCGTATCTCCACTCATCTGACCTAAAGTTCTCAAAAACAGAGTCACTCTCAGAAAATGGTGACGAATGCTTCATTTGATATATCTGTCTTTCGATTTAATGGACGAATCGCTTCTCCTGTAAGACAGTTGGATTTTTTTTGTTGCCATAGAAATTATAATAATAATAAAAAAAATACAATAAATTAAAAAATGCCACAGGCTGAACATAAGTAGCTTGTATTCTGAAAGCACATACAGCTTCCAGGGTCAAAGTTCAGGAGAATGTGCAGCCATTTTGACCAGAACCATGCCAGAATTCCCTCTACACCCTGGAAATGTATAAATGAATCATAAATTACTTATGGAAAAGTTATTGTCAATAATGAGGTGTAATTTTTTTATTTGAACTTCACTACATTTCAAATATTTGACTTTTTACTCGACTCCATTTAGTGAAATCAGTCATTTCTTTTTATTAATGAGGATAAAAACGTAACTGGTGAAACACGCAGCGAGTCACCAATCAGGATCGAGTTCACGCTCTGTTTTACACGTGTTCTGATAATCTGCTCGGTGCATCTACTGATCACCAACCAGTGGCGGCTACTGGTCTGTCAGAGAGGGGAAGCTCATTTTCGGCCTACATCATAAAATTGTCTATTTATTTAAAAGTAAATTCTGCCCTACGTTCCTTTTCAAGAAAATGGTCTGTGACCCTGTCGTACCAACTAGGAGTCTTTTCAAATGACTTGACCAGTGTCCTCTCAATGGCCAGCAGAGCTAGGCTGCTTAAACGGCCTTGGCCCATTGTGTTTCGGGTGTAAGACTTGAGTCGCTTTAAACAGGAGAAGCTCCTTTCTACACCTGCAGAATAACGTTGTATGAATGAATGAATGAATGAAGGAATGAATGAATGAATGAACGATCTAAAAAAAAAAATATTAAACTCTGTAAAACTGAAACAAGGAATGTGGTGTATAATTGTGTGAAATGTATGATGAAAATCAAGCAATTTCGCCAAGCAAATATCAAAGAAATAGGTTGCAGCAGTTTTTATTTATTTTTATTTCGACTGAACTTGAGAAATCCGCGATGGGACTGAGTGCGAATAGCTTCAGTGATTCCTTATAGTACAGAATCGCTGTCAGTCAAAAGGAGATGCAGTCTTCGACAGACCCTCCAATCATCACGCAGAAGCTCGGAGTCCGGGCCAGCCCACTCCCATTCACCCCAGAGACGCTGAGCGTCCGTGGGCGGGACATAATCGCAGCGTTTATCCAATGACCGTCTAGTTTCGAAGCGCTGAAAAAAACCGTTCAAAGCAGCCCCATTGAAGTCAATGGACGCTGGGCTTCAATAGGGAAATGCACTGTGACGCTGCGGGAATGTATGAGAAGGAAATCGAGTCAGCCGACCTGCTATATGTAACTGATTCTGAACGAACTCGTCTTTGAGATGAACGTTTTCTAACGCATTTTTAGTCAATAAAATGTTAATACAATAGTACATATTTGACCATTAATTTTGTGACATTATAAGGGAAGCTTCCCTTGCAGTCTTAAAGAAATCGCCTCTGTCACCAACATACAGTTCAGCATCAGTTCAACATCAAGCAGAACATTTAGAGAGGAATAAATGATGAAGAAACTCCAGACTCGAACTCACCGCCACACACGTGACCTCATTTACACGATTTTACTGAAGTAGATGAAAAGAAGGTTTTGTGTTTATGATAATTATAATAGAAATCAATCAGTGTTTGAGTCATTAATATCATTCTATTAATAGATCAGTGTGCTGAGAGTCACATTCGAGTCTTTACACAGAAACTGAGGTGATTAAGTGAAGAGTCTTGTGATAAAAACAATAACAGGAACATTAGAGTTATAATAAATCACTACTTTGGATAATTAAGTACATTCGAAGGCAAATTCTTTGTACTTTTACTCGAGTGAAAGTTTAAAGAGACACTTTTACTGGAGTCACATTTCACCTACTGGATCTACTCTAACATGGTTTGTGTACTTTGTCCACCACTGGTCATAATGGAAGATTTGTCCCCGGTGTAAAAGTGTGTGTTTATGACACTAATGATGATGAATAACTCCAATGATTTAAAGTAATGACAGAAAATTTAAGATTGAAAAAAGGAAAAGAGGGTCAGGAAGTCTTTGAAAAAGGTGCTGAAGATATGAAAACACACACACACACACACACACACACACACACACACGATGGTAAACTAGATGTTCTATATTTGTGGTGTTAAAGATTTGAGTTACCAGTTTTGTGGTTTACTTTGATAAAAAGGAGAGAATTCACACATACACAATACGGCCAAAAGTATTGGGACATCCGACTGTTCCAGCCATATGCGGTTCTTCCCCTGTTACCACAAAGTAGGTGACACGCAATATTCTCTTCACTTCAACTGGGAGAACACAAACCTGTTCCAGCAGGACAATGCCCCTGTGCACAAAGCCAGCTCTATGAAGATCTGCTTTCCATGGGCTGGACTGGAAGATCTCCTGCTATAGAGCTCCATCCCTATTAAACACCTTTGGGATGAATGTGAACGCCAACTGAACCCCAGGCCTCCTCACCTTCTCACCTACATCACTACCTGACTTTACTAACACACATCCTTGTTTGAATGAATCTCCACAAACATCTTCCCAGAAGATTGGAGCTCATTATAACAGCAAATGGGGAGTAGATGTTTAAAAAAGGATGTCCCAATCTTATAGACAGGGGTCCACAAACTTTTGGCCATATAGTAATTCTATATAATTGAGGATAAAAGAGTTTTAAGAAGACTTGAGGTTGAGAGGATGGCTAAAGAAGAAGACACAGCAGCTTACCTGGGACATGGAAATGCTTGGGTGTTTGGAACAAGGTGGACATATTGGACATGGCGTCGAGATGGCTGTAAGAGGGAGAACTCCTGCCGCTACCACCGCCTGCAGTCAGCCCGAGACCAATCAGAAAGCAGCACATGGACATTTCCATTCCCACCCCACCCGTGATGGATATGGATATCAAGCCAGTTTTTAATGTTATTTCTCACAAGTTTTCAGCGAAAGTAATTGGTTTACAAGTAGTGCATCTATTTAGAGTCACTGTGAACTGAGAAGAACCATAAATCATTATGAAGATTGTGAACAGATTGTATACCATAGAACTCTTTTAAAGGGAAGATGGCGAGCCAACCACACTCATCGATCAGTACAGATAATATCACTGTGTGATTAGAGTTCACTGGATCCTTCAATGCATCCTTCTGATCTTTTCTTTCTCTTTTTTCACCAGTTAACTTTTACATTCTGTACTTGGGGATTCAGACACTTTGATTTATTTTTGTTGAGAAGAAGATGGAACTAAATGGAAATAAGTCCCACTACATGGATCAATTTTATTTTGATATCTAAAGAAACAGAGTGAACTGAGTGAAAAGACCCAAACACATACCCTGAAACACTGAAACACATACTATTGTTCTTAACGCAATCATTGTGCTGAATATTTTGTTTCGTTTAAAAACATTTTATGATTCTACAAATCTGTGAGTGTTTATCAGTAACTTCTACATGTGCAATGCACCATAAGCATTAGCACTAAGTGATGAATATCTGATCCTAAAGTGCACTAACCCGTAGGAAGCGGGTCAGACTGACATCAGACAATTCATTATTTTATTTAAATTCATTTTTATCTGTTTACTTCTGGTTAATTCGTGCGTATCTGAACATAATAAACCTTCAGTCATTCAAACTGAAATCTGAATTAGCAAAACAAGGGCATGAGCAATTTGTACTTCCTGTATAGTTTTAATACCCGATACCACCTGAAACGAACTCATGTAAACGGGACCGGAAATAAGATTCGAATGATCTGAACGTTTTTCTGAAAAAATTGGATGCAAAAAGGAATCCGATGAATTTTATACATTTACAACAATACAAAATCTAATTTTGTAAAATATATTATTTATCTTTAATAAGAGAATTAAAAAAAAAACACCTTTTTGTACTTTGAAAACATTTTGTTTTCATAGAATATTTAATTTATTTTTCATTTACATTTCATTTTATATTAATTTATTTATATTTGTAATCGGAAGCCGTCTCCGGCAAAATAAATTCCTTTGGAATTAATAAAGTCTTTTCTAATAATTTGATATTTCTATACTTTGTTTCTGTCTTGAAATATAATACAGGAGAAGGATTTATGAGGGTTGTACTCGGATACACACACAAAAAAAAAAAAAAAAAAAAAAAAGACATTTAATGACGATAAAAAACATTAATGAGTGACTTTTACCTCAGGAAATGGTTCAGAGACAAAAAAAAATGTATTCTAGTAATAAAATGTCACATTGTAAATGTATAAATGTATAAAATATGGCTGTTTTATTGCTTTCTATCGATATATTAGGGGTATAAATGCAGTTAATTTTGTGTTTTTTTTACATTTGGATGCAAACAGATTAGGAAAATTGTAATTTTAATTTAAATTTTGATAAAGAATTGAAAAAAATGTATAGATTTCATTGATAGATTTCATACCCATGAATGATGCAGTCGAATGTTTTCAGACAATTTTAGCAACTGTAAACAATATAGTAAACAATATAGTTATAGCCATTAGCTTTGAGGAAAATACACTCCATAAGATAGCTTGTGTGTGTGAATGAAAGGACTATGGTTGGGAACTGACCGTAGCGGTAGTAGAGCTGAGGAGAACGTGGAACAGCAGGAGATGTTCCCTGACGGCTGTAAGTTGGTGAGTCGATGTATCCTGGGCTGGAGGAACGTCGATTCCTGAGGTCCAAATTGTCGTAAAAATCCTGTCCGAAATGAAGGAGGGGATCATTTTATTACAAACATTGTGTATATACACAAAATAAGCACAAAAGTATTGGTACATCCGACTTAGCTATGTGTGATTCTTCACCAAATTGTTAACGCAAACTTGGAGACACACAATTGCTGTATGTGGACATCTCTGGATAGCCTTCCGGTGGAATTAAACTTTTCCTTTACTTTAACATGGAGGCCTGAACCTGTTCCAGCATGACAATGCCCCTGTGCACAAAGCCAGCTCCATGAAGATCTGCTTTTCATGGGTTTGAAAAAAAGTGGAAGATCTTCTGCTATAGAGCTTCAACCCTATTGAACACCTTTGGGATAAATGTGAACGCTGACTGCACCCCAGACCTCCTCACCTTCTCACCTACATCACTACCTGACTTTACTAACACCCTTATGGATGAATGAATTTCCACGAATCTCCACAAAACATCTTCCTAGATGAGTGGAGCCTATTATAAGAGCAAATGGGGACTAGATGTGGAATGAGATGTGAAACCACATAGCAATCGATTGCAACAAAAATTGACTGGCAGGACGAATCCTTTCTGGAGTAAAACTGCCCTAAAACTGAATGAATGAATTAATAGAAATAGTTTTGAAGACGTGGAACTCGTGTTTGTGGCGTCTGGAGATCATGAAAGAAATCCCGGTGCTGCACCAACAAAATTAGGTGTGCTGTCAAGGTGGGAGGGGCATGCTGGGTTTCCTCCTGTCAATCACAGTGACACTAGCCAATCATGTACAACTATGAATTTATAGTTTGTGTAAGAAGGCAAATAGCTCGTTTCTCAGTTTGGTTTTAAACACCTTGGAGGAAACGTGTTTTCTCCTTCGCTTGTGCATGTCCTAAGAGAAAGAGGAGCTGAGATCATTACAATGTCGTCTATTTTAACTACACAATATCTGAAGGTATAAGGAAGAGATGTTTTAGGTTTATTCTGCACTTTCCTGGTTCCCAGGTGAAAATGCAGATCTCCTGAGAGTCTATGGTGGAATGAACTTCTCATGGTGGTCTTTTCAGGGCTTTGAGACTGTTGGTACTGATGGTACTGTTTATTCTTGACACCTAATGTACATGAAGAAGTGTCTCTTCAAGGTGCTCTGGACAGCGGCATATATTCTAAATGCTGCAGATGTAAATGTATTTTTTCCCTAGATATTATAAACGGTTAACGCCACAAGCCCAACCGGACCACGGTGGAACCTTCAGCAGCTTTACATCCCGCACACTGTAACATCAGAAACATCTTAGACATTTTTTTTATTTTTTAGAACAAAAGAGCTTTTAAGTACCTGAGAGTACACCGAGAGACTTCCCAGAGACTGCGGTGAGGGCAGGAGAGGGAAAGAAGGGAAGAAAATGAACAGAAGTCAAGCAAGCAAGCACAAATTCATTTCACACTCCATTACTCCATCTGCTCTCCAGGTCCATGCCAGAAGATGGGATGTGGACTAAGAGTGGAGAGAAAGAGAAAACTGGTAGAGTGGAAACTAGTGAAATGTCACCGATCATTCATACGAAGGCTGTTGATGCAGTTTGTACAGCTTTGATAAGGACATTTTGAGTATGCGCAAGTTCAGCACCTTTAGGTCCAAGACTGTAGAATTATTTTTTTGTTTGGAATAAACTGACCATGCGAACGGACGACAACTCCTTAAATCCATGCACCGTCACCAATTATCATGATATAAACCATGCAGCTGAAACCATCCATCTCTCTTACATAAGCAACAGCAGGAGCCAAAAATAATTCCATTATCATCATCATCATCATCATCATCATTATCATCTCAGCTGTTTCAGATGCACTACTAAGAACAATCAGGGAGTCCATTAGCACCAAGTCTAACGTCTTAGTACCTCCCTGCAGTGGGAATGTTCTAGCCTGCCATCAGAGAAGTATCTGTGATAGGCCGCGTAAGGAAAGAGGCCGGCTCTCGGCTCGCCGTGTACAGCACTAAGCTTCTGTAACGACGACAGAGCCCTGTAACTGAGGACCTCGTTCTCCATTTGGGCCTGAAGAACACACAAAGGGGGGACATGAAACATGTGAAACACACACACACACACACTACACACACACACACACACACACACACACACACACACACACACACACACACACACACACACACACACACACACACACACACATCCAGATGTAGATTGAAACTGGCATTGTAGCAGGCTTCTTACTGCACATTCCACACTATGCTGTTTTCTTTATGGCTTCATTGGGACTTTTATTCTGAAATTATTGTTGATTATCACTGCTATTTAATGGCTTTTCAGCCATTTTGTTTAGTTAGTAAGCAGGAAGTGGCAAGAGCACATGGCTCGTTAGATGGTGTATCTACTTTTCTTTTCACACTGTTTTCAAACTATTTGTAAGTGAATAAAAGTTAATATTTTTCGGTATCTCCCAAACTTTGGGGTACATCACCCACAAAAACGTGATCAGATAAGTTAAGTGCTAAATTTGATGGGGTGTCACTGAATCACGTGCTGTTTCATGGCCCAGACTTAAATAACACCCTTTTGGGTGTCCTGTGATTTAGGAGAAAGCCTATAGGAGTCTCGGCAGATGTGCAACAAGAACGAGATTACCTCAGCTTTCTCTGGTATAAAGACGAAAACGACATGGAAAAAAGTGTGATAGACTACAGA
Organism: Silurus meridionalis; assembly: GCF_014805685.1. Lineage (NCBI taxonomy): Eukaryota > Metazoa > Chordata > Actinopteri > Siluriformes > Siluridae > Silurus > Silurus meridionalis. Next base: position 23,296,975 of record NC_060898.1, on the reverse strand, counting down.
ATGAGAGTTCATGTTTTTGGTAACAGTGCATCTCCTGCTGTAGACATTTACTGCATAAGGAAAGCAGCTCTGGAAGGTGAGGAAGAACATGATGCTGAAAGATGGTGTATGTAAATGACTGTCTTGCTTCTGTAACTACTCCAGAAGAGGCGATAAATATTCTGACAAGAACCAGAGAGATGCTTGCTGAATATAACCTGGTATTACACGAGGTTACATCCAACAGCAAACTAGTGATGAAAGCTTTTCCTGTAGAAGATCGTGCAAATATCGTAAAAGACCTTGATCTCAGTTTAGACTCCCTCTCTGTCCTACGCATTTCGGGACTGACTTGGAATTTGGAAACTGATCGTTTCACATATCAAGACTCATGAGGCGAAGGCCTACACTAGAAGGTTGGGTTTTCACTGGGTTTCATGACACCCATAACGATGCATGGTAAAGTGATCATGCGGGAGCTTTTACTTAAACAACATTATTGGGATTATGCCACTCCCACCCGAAAAACAAAATGAATGGAACAAATTAAACGAGTCTTTAAATGTCATTGAGGATATTGAGATTCTAAGATGCTACATTTTAGCTTCACTAAGCTCGAAAAAGAAAAGAGCTTTGCATCTTTTCAGATGCCTCAAAAACACCATTAGGAGGCGTGGCCTATTTGCGAGCTATTGACATTTAAGGTCATTTTCATGCTGGATTTGTTATGGGAAAATCCAAGCTGGCACCGAGACCTGCACATACAGTTCCACGGTTAGAACTGTGCGCAGATGTTTTGGCTGTGGAATTGTACGATCTGCTCAAAGACGAAATTTGTCAAATTCTATACTGACAGCAAATCCATGCATTTAAAAATGTGTGTGTGTTTGAAGTTCGACTTACACAAATGACCCGGCTGGGAGATCCTATACTGGAGCCGGGAGGAGAGATGGAGGCCTCTGAGGTGCGTCTGAGCTACAACAACAAAACAAACACACAAAATTGATGGCAGCTTGGTGGTGCTGGGATTTGAACTCAATAAATCCAATGTCTTAACCACTGAGCTACCACCTCCAGTCATCATGTTCTTCAGCTCCTCTGAGTAGACAGGAGGCGTGAGATCTGATGATGAAGTCTGGGGTTTCATTTTTTCCTTCCTACTGATTCTGTTCATTATGAATGTTGTTCCGGAAACAGTGCCACATTTGCTGTGCTTTAATTTCACTCTGTTTAATGCAGATTCATTTAGACTTCCTGTCAATGAGTTCAGATCGGTTTGTATGTGGAGGAAGTTGGAGAGGATTTTGAGCCTCAGTTTGGAGTCATTAAAACCTCATGTTTGGCATGGTGTTTGTGCTGGAAGACAGGTGGCGCTGGTGAGCAGAAGCACTTCTGTATTTGTTGAGAGTTTTGAGAATTCTATATTCTTTTAGGAATGTTTGAAGATCAGAATCAGTGAATATAGAGATTTATTGACAAGCATGTTTGCACTGACAAGGAATTTTTGTTTTGGTGACAGAAGCTCTTAATTGCACTTTTTTTTTATAAAGGATAAATAAAATTAAATAAAAAAGTGAAATTGCACATTTTAATTAAAAAAATAAAAATAAAAAGTATTATTACACAGAAAAATACAATAAATAAAAAGTGGTATTGCACATATACATTTTATTTTTAAGGCACACTGGGGAAATAACGATTTAAAATGTAATTAATTAATTAAATTATTTATTTATTATTAATTTAAAAAAGGTTCCTTCTAAAGATCAGACTAAGCAGAGACCGAACACAATGATGTTTTTTTTATTCTTTTTTAATTTTTAAGTCTTAACCTTGACTTGTCCTTGGCTGGTCCTGGTCCCACCAAATACGTGTGTGTACATCATGAAATCATCTTCAAACCAGTGTAGAAGCCGATTCAAATCTGTACCCATAATGGTGTCCTAATGGTCCCTAATAGAGTCCAGTAGACTCCAACATGTCTACTGTACTTTTAATGCTCCTCAGAAATAAGTATGACTAGTAAAAGGCAACAAATGACCAGCAGAGACCCACACACCATTACCTTTCTATTAAAACCAATATGATTCCCATTATAACCATTAAACCCAGTATGAGTTCTGTCTCTCACCCTGAGCTTTCTCTCTGTTCTTGCCACCTGCTTACACATCAGATGCCACACCTCTGAACCTGCAACACAAAACAACATGAGCGCTTTATTCATCCATATTTCCAGTAGAAGGTTGTGAACTTTAGATCTTCTGAACAAAGGAAAGAAGTGGTTCAGGGTCAAAATATCATGATGGGCAGCTCATCACAGAAACCCGAGGGGTACAGACCCATCAGATAAATGCACTTGTGTGTGTGTGTGTGTGTGTGTGTGTGTGTGTGTGTGTGTGTGCGTGGGGACTCATAAAAAAGCTCAGAAGTTAAAGATCTTGTGTTTTAATAAAAAAAAAAGTTCTTATGCAGTTATGTTTTAATAAATACATTTAATAAGTGTGTGTTTGTGTTGATAAACATCAGGAACTCGGATGTGCTGAGTGTGTGTAACAGATTCTCACTGGATCTGCATGACAACCGCACTAACACACACACACACACACAAACACACACACACACACACACACATATATACACAAAGAAAAAAACAAAAAACCCCCAGAAGTTCTTTTTCTGTTTGTGTCTGGAGAAAGTTAAAGCTCTACCTCTGCCATGTTAATCTGTATTCTACATGACTCTCAGGACACGCCTCGGTCTCTGTAGTGTTGTGACGTTTCATATTCACATAGCAGCAGCAGCGAAAACGTGCTCGAGAAACAGTTTTGTGGCGAGAAATCGATCTACAGATCAAATATTGGTTACAAATAATTGGTCACTTTCTAAATAATAAGAATAAATCGCATCTACTGATAATTATATAGAAATTGTTTTTTTCAGATGCAAATATGTTCAATGCAATGTGATGCAAATGAAAACTTACTTTTGATGTGTATATGTACTGTATATATATATATATATATATATATATATTATAAATGACAATATGATATGACACTTTACTTGCACAGAAAAGTTTTCGAGTTAAAATAGTGCAGAATAACTCGGGTCACTAGTGAGCTCAGAAACAAACTGAAATATCTACATTATTTCTTATTTAACAGTAAAACACTTGTTTATAATTGAAGAGTATTTTAGAGTAGAGTATTTGTAGGCGGAGGACCTGCAGTAGAGTTTTAGTTCCTGGTGGATAAAAAGAAAGCTTCTGTGGAGGCTACACACCTGCCAGGTACATCTCTTCTCCTTCACTGAACGTCATGTGACAGCGTGCACAGTGAGCACAAGTCGGGTGATAATGTTTCCCACCGGCCTGAGAAAAGACAGAGAGAGAGAGAGAGAGAGAGAGAGAGAGAGAGAGAGAGAGAGAGAGAAAAGTTGTTTAAACGGGAATTTTAGCTCAAAGAGACTATTTAATTATTATGTTGTTTTATTTTCTTAAAACATTATTATATTTATATATTGTTTATGTTTTAAAACACACTAAATGCAATAGTTTACATCATAAAGTACCTTGAAGCGCATTGAAACATGTACACACCAGGTTCAGGTGTGAATAGTGGATTGTGATTGGCTGAAAGTTCAGGTGTGAATAGTGGACTGTGATTGGCTGGAGGTTCAGGTGTGAATAGTGGATTGTGATTGGCTGAAAGTTCAGGTGTGAATAGTGAATTGTGATTGGCTGGAGGTTCAGGTGTGAATAGTGGATTGTGATTGGCTGGAGGTTCAGGTGAATAGTGGATTGTGATTGGCTGAAAGTTCAGGTGTGAATAGTGGACTGTGATTGGCTGGAAGTTCAGGTGTGAATAGTGGATTGTGATTGGCTGGAGGTTCAGGTGAATAGTGGATTGTGATTGGGTGGAGGTTTAGGTGTGAATAGTGGATTGTGATTGGCTGAAAGTTCAGGTGTGAATAGTGGATTGTGATTGGCTGGAGGTTCAGGTGTGAATAGTGGATTGTGATTGGCTGGAGGTTCAGGTGTAAATAGTGGATTGTGATTGGCTGGAGGTTCAGGTGTGAATAGTGGATTGTGATTGGCTGGAAGTTCAGATGTGAATAGTGGATTGTGATTGGCTGGAAGTTCAGGTGTGAATAGTGGATTATGATTGGCTGGAGGTTCAGGTGTGAATAGTGGATTGTGATTGGCTGGAGGTTCAGGTGTAAATAGTGGATTGTGATTGGCTGGAGGTTCAGGTGTGAATAGTGGATTGTGATTGGCTGGAAGTTCAGATGTGAATAGTGGATTGTGATTGGCTGGAGGTTCAGGTGTAAATAGTGGATTGTGATTGGCTGGAAGATCAGATGAATAGTGGATTGTGATTGGCTGGAGGTTCAGGTGTAAATAGTGGATTGTGATTGGCTGGAGGTTCAGGTGTGAATAGTGGATTGTGATTGGCTGGAAGATCAGATGTGAATAGTGGATTGTGATTGGTTGGAAGTTCAGATGTGTAGTTCCAGTTCCAGTTCCATCCAGACTGAGACAGCGATTGTACACGTTTCCTAATGACCTCACTGATCTCCATGCAGGAGTTTTGTGTGTGGTGGAACTTCTATGGTGAACACGGGGATTTTCTTAAAAGGTTTGAGGCACAAAATGAATTTGACAAGAAGAAAACATTCAAATAAGAAACAGAATGAAAACAGTACTAGGAGTTCACTCCAACAGCTTCCTTACTCATTGTGAAGTTAATATTTACAACTTGCTGTAGCACACATCCTGCCCTGGATTATTACCTACATCTACTTTATTACTTTGCCTTTATATTCTACTCTTCTTTCCTCAGCCTGTCCTGGGTAAGTTATCTGATTAACAGTAAAACCAAATCTGGGTTCTAGAGGAAGTTCTCCAAAAAACACCAGATGACCAGGAAGACGAAAACAACATGAAGGACCTGCATGAATGAGGTGAAGTGCTGATAGAGTTTTTCAGTCGGAGAGTAATTATACTGTAGAAAAGAGTTTTTTTCACCCCTTGAAATGTTGTGCTGAGCTGCAGCTGGATCTTTCAGAAAAAAATACTTCTCAAATCTTTTTTTTTAGTCGGCATGAAGACAAAAAGAGAACAGAAAGGAAGAGATGGAGAGACGAAGAGGCAGATGGCATCTGGAGAGATATAATCTATCATGAGTCATGAAGATTTTAGGAGTAACATCTCTGATGTAGCTGGTTGACAATCTCTCTCTTTCTCTCTCTCTCTCTCTCTCTCTCTCTTTCACACACACACACACACACACACACACACACACACACACACACACACACACTTGGTGGCTGTCATAAGCTCCTCATGTTAAGTAATCATGGCACTGCATTAAGGGGAACCTCTATTTATAGCCCTCTGTCTGTATGCACTCGGAACACATTCGCCACACAGGCCACCTTCAGCTCATTGATTCTGCAAAAAAACGTGAAGCATCTGATGCCACACCGATCGCTCACGTAGCCAACACGCAGCTCAGTTGAAGATGCTGAGATTTGATGAGGATGTACAGGATTAAAAACAAGTTTATTAGAGGAACATTTTGGAGACAAGGTGAGAGAGGTGAGATTGAGATGTTTCAGTCATGTGCAGAGGAAGGACATGGGGTATATCAGTAGAAGAATGCTAAAGATGGAGGCACCAAACAAGATGAAGGCCAAGGAGGAGGTTTATGGATGTGGTGAGGGAAGGCATGCAGGTTTGAAAGAGGCAGATGTAGAAGTTGACAGAGTTAGAGTATAGCGTAGAGATTTAACTGAGATACCGAAGCAGTCTGACAGAATAATGGAGAAGGAAGAGAGTGTGTGTATATGAGTGTAAGTGTGTATGAGTGAGTGTGTGTGTGTGTGTGTGTGTGTGTGTGTGTGAGAGGAGGTGGGAAGGAGTGGGTCGGGATTTGTATGGTAGAAGAAAGTGCAGAGACGCCCAAATATCTAAAAATACACAATACAGAAAATTGCATAAGCAGCCCACATGCCAACAAACACACACACACACACACACACACACACACACACACACACACACACACACACACACACACACACACACACTGCTTGTTTTCCCCCAAAAGCACTGTGAGGCCTTTAAACACCTGCACAATTGGTAATTGATGTGTAATCGATGTATAATTGGTGTGTAGGTCAGTACAGGGCACAATGTTTACCCCAAATATTTTTTAAATGATTAAAAATGTTTTTTTTTCTAAGCACTCAAGAACAAGACAAAAGCCAGTGAAGAGAACTGAGTGAAATCTGCACCTCCAGCACTTTTCCGCTGACGTATCCGTGGCACGTCTCGCACCTGATGCCGAACTGCCTGTGGTAATCTGCCTCGCAGTACGGAATACCGTTTCTGAAACACACACACAAACACACACACACACACACGAAAAATAATGTTACCAGCTGTGTGGTCAGGAGGTCACTTTAATCTCATTCTTTTACACATGGCCGACATTTTCACCATCATCTGTTGTTTATTTATTGGAAAAAAACCCAAAAAACTATGAATTGAAACGTGTAACTTTGAAGGAAGATGCACATTTTTCCTTCTACACTAATTTGCTGCTATGCGCTGAACACTTTACACCCAGGACTGTATTATTATTATTATTATTATTATTATTATTATTATTATTATTATAAACTATGCAATACTTCCCCAATCCTAATAATACCTGTTTACTAACTGCTATTGTTTTGCATTCAAGTTTCAATTTATATTTCACCGCATTTCTATTTTGTTTATTCTTCTTGTTTTTTCTCATATTTCTTTATTACTGCTGTTTTTAAAAGCTACCAAACTCATTTTGTTGTATCACTGCAATGACAGTAGTCATAAGTCTCTTTATCTTTGCTTCGTTTCAGATCGAAGTGTCTGAGTGGAAGGTTGGTGATGAAACAGAAGTGCATACTTGCTGATGTACTCTCCGGTCAGGACTGTGCCACAGGTTTGACACTTAAAGCAACTGATGTGCCACTGTTTCTCCAGCGCGAGTAGAGACTGACCGTGGGTTATCTCTCCCTTACAGCCTGCACAGTCTGAGAAAGAGAGAGAGATAGAGAGAGAAACTTTTATATATACAGTACAGACCAAAAGTTTGGACACACCTTCTCATTCAAAGAGTTTTCTTTATTTTCATGACTATGAAAATTGTAGAGTCACACTGAAGGCATCAAGGGCTATTTGAGCAAGAAGGAGAGTGATGGGGTGCTGCGCCAGATGACCTGGCCTCCACAGTCACCGGACCTGAACCCAATCGAGATGGTTTAGGGGTGAGCTGGACCGCAGAGTGAAGGCAAAAGGCCCAACAAGTGCCAAGCATCTCTCAGGGAACTCCTTCAAGACTGTTGGAAGACCATTTCAGGTGACTACCTCTTGAAGCTCATCAAGAGAATGCCAAGAGTGTGCAAAGCAGTAATCAAAGCAAAAGGTGGCTACTTTGAAGAACCTAGAATATGACATTTTTCAGTTGTTTCACACTTTTTTGTTATGTATATAATTCCATATATAATTCCACATGTGTTCATTCATAGTTTTGATGCCTTCAGTGTGAATCTACAATTTTCATAGTCATGAAAATAAAGAAAACTCTTTGAATGAGAAGGTGTGTCCAAACTTTTGGTCTGTACTGTATATCCAGGCATTACTCTGGCATTACTGATAAACACTTATAAACACCGAACTCACATCAACTCTCGTTAAAATAAAAAAATAAAAAAATAAAAAATATTATTATTTTGAGTTCTTTGAGGAAATGCGTCTAGTAAAATCTCCACTGAAAATGCAGGTCAAACTGTGTGTGGTGTATGTGTAAGGAGAGAGAGAGAGAGAGAGAGAGAGAGAGAGAGAGAGAGAGAGAGAGAATAACAGTAAGAAAGAAACAGATAACAAGAGACACTTAAACCAAATTCTTTCCCCAAAATAATTCAAATCATCCCTGATTTTAACTCCCTCTCAGCCCCTGGGAAACTGCCCCACCTACTGGGGAGCACAGAAACAGCTGCACACTCGCAGCTCACTACATACACACCTGCCCGGTGAGTGATAGTGTGTGTGACCATGCCATCTAATGTATGCATGTATGCACACACACACACACACACACACACACACACACACACACACACACTACTGTGCTGTGCTCTGCGTGATAAATAAATCAGGAGACGTGTTTACAGTGATGGAATGTTCATGAACCACAAAGTGATGACTATAGACCACAGGCAGCTGTGTGTGTGTGTGTGTGTGTGTGTGTGTGTGTGTGTTTAAAAGGATACATGGCAGTGTTCCCCTGACCACTTTCCCCCAATCATCATCATCACCATCACCATCATCATCATCATCATCATCATCATCATGATGTGGTTGGTGATGATAATGATGATGATGGTGTTTGTGTGTGTGTGTGTGTGTGTGTGTGTGTGTGTGTGTGTGTGTGTGTGTGTGTGCAGTGTGTGTGTGCAGTGTGTGTGTGTGTGTGTGTGTGTGTGTGTGTATGCAGTGTGTGTGTGTGTGTGTGTGTGTGTGTGTGTGTGTGTGTGTGCAGTGTATAGTCTTTAATTGTTTATTCACTCGAGTGCCAATAGTTTCGATCCATGTTGTTTTTTTATTTCTTTAAAATAAAACTCCCTGATCAAAAATAATGGCGCCCCTCTCCAATCTAAAGTGCAGTTTAACCCACAGAATTAGAAACGCTTAACAGATCAATAAAACGTTTTGTCGAGCTCGGACTTACGACTCGGCCCGTGGATCTTGACGGGCTCGTTGCTGCTGACGAGTGTGTGTGAGCACTGCTGACACACACACTTCTTCCCGCAGAAGGTCACCCTGTCTCCGATGGGGAACGGCTTCCTGTGAGACAGAGACGGACGAGGTTAAGGTTCTCACTGAAGATGTTCTACCTCCGAGTATTGAGTTATGAGATCAGACATGTTTATTACACTGATAGATAAACACACTGATGGAAGGGCAGAACCAAGTGTGCGATGATGGAACGGTGGAATCTGCTTAATCTAACACCCTGACGGAGCAGAGCAAAGCCAAGAACATCAGTCAGTGTGTCCCTGATCGCCTCATATATCTTATTTCTCTCTGGAATGATTGACTCTGATCTTCCAGAAGGTCTTGAGTAATTTCATCTTGTAGTGTGGTGGAATTCTCAAAATCGTAGCTTCATCAAAAAATAACGCTAAAAAACGGTTTTATTTGTATTCATGTGCTTTTGTTTATATGGTGAAGTAAATGTTTATTTATTTTTTTAACAGTTATATATAAAGTAGTCTCCAGTTTCGTTGGAAAAGTTTATAGTTGATTTGTTTCTACTTTGTGTTTTTTAGGAAACATGAGAAGATTTATTTGTCTGATTAACCTTCTGAGTTAAGGAACATCTTTGCCCAAACTCTGGTTGTTAACTGTCTCAGTGTTTGGTTTTATAAATAGAGTCTCGTTTTAGACGGAAAAGTGATTAAATGATTAAAAAGGATTGAATGACCTTTCCAGCGTTTGACCACATGGGTAACTCGAGGCTTTTGCGGATGAGATAAACGGGACGGGGTTAATTACTTTACAGCGACATTGGGGAGATCAGGGAGATTATTTCTTGCTGAATTTGGATTATACATTCTTTATTTCTGAGTTTTAGGTCACAGTTCCTCATCCTCACACATTCGTTTTAAAAAGATGTCAAAGTGAAACGACCCACAGAAAGATTGGTATGTGCTTTTTAAACATCCCACTTCACATTTAGTCCTTTATAATGAGCTCCACTCCTCTGGGAAGATGTTCCTCTAGATTTTGTGGAGATTCATTCAGCTACAAAAGTGTGAGTAAAGTCAGGTAGTGATGTAGGTGAGAAGGTGAGGAGGCCTGAGGTGCTGTCAGTGTTCACATTCATCCCAATAGGGTTGAAGCTCTATAGCAGGAGATCTTCCACTCCAACCCATGGACTGCAGATCTCCATGAAGCTGGCTTTGTGCAATTGTTTGGCTCCAATTTTGTGGGAACAGTTTGGTGAAGAAATAAATAATAAATGAAAGGGTTAATTGTTAGATGTTGCATTCGAAATTATTTTCTACAAAAAACCCCACTCGAAGACCAGATGAGTTGTTTAGTTTCTACAAATCTGTACATCTGGAGATGTGTTTCAGCTCAGCACGGTTGCACAGAGTGATTATAGCAGCTCTCCTCTCTTCTCCACAGTCCTTCTCTCACCCACAAAATGTTTGAGAGTTTTTTTGTAAAAATCTCAAAACATCAGCAATTTTTGAAATCCAGCCAATGACAATGTCTGGAAATAATGACATCATGCTTGTAGTTCGCAGTTGTGATTTTTCTTCCATCATACTCTTTATGTAAGATTCCTCTTGATGGTATCTATTACCAGGCCATGATCTGTAAAAGGTTATAAATAAAACATGGCACCAGAAAAATCTGTTCATGTCAACAAGAACTACAGAACTGTTCAAGAACCGGATTTCCTTCCAGCTCTGCTTTTTAAGTATCTATGCCACCGTCCCTGCTGGGAGCTCCAGGCCACGACAGCAGTGCTCGCGTCTGGTCCAGAAGGATAATGAAGGAAACACACACACACACACACACACACACACACACACACACACACACACTCATTTTTATATGTAACATGACGCATCGTATTGAACATATTTGCATAGATTTTTTTCTATATAATTAACAGTAGATGTTCTTCACTTTTATTATTTTGAAAGTGACCAATAATTTGTAACTGATATTTGATCTGTAGATCGATTTCTCGTCGCTAAACTGTTTCTCGAGCTGCTACGTGATTATCACGAGGCGTGTCCTGAGAGTCACATAGAATACAGATTAACATGGCAGAGGTAGAGCTGTAACTTCCTCCAGACACAACAGGAGAAGAACGTCTGGGTTTATTATTAAAAAAATGATTTACGCCGTACAAAGGCGCGTTTGTGAAAAGCTCACACGTTAGAAGTCACAAGGCTCTGATGTAAATTGATGATCTGAACTATTTGTAAAATAGTGAATTGCACATCCTATTTTTTTCCATTGAATCACATTGTGCTGAATCAAATGGAAATCGGATCACACTGCATCCTAATAGGGGGAATCGCATCACATCAGTATCTGCTTCATATGTATATTTAATCAGCCTCAGTTATGGACCTGCTCCGAATCTTTTCCCGCCAGTCCTGAGATCCGGAACGTCGTGGAGCTGCGTGAACTTTCCTGACATTGGGATTCAGCCTGCAGCTGAGGACTGTCCTAGATTGTTTAGGTGTAGTGATAAAATACGACACGGTTTCCTCTCACGTAGCCTTTTAAAGGAGAGCGCAATCCCAAGCCGTGCCTGAGAAAAACTTCTCCAGGTTGTGAACAGCATGAAAAAATCATGACAAGAAGAAGTTATAAATATTATTTTTCTCGCTGGATTTATCGATGACGGATATGATGTATTTGATGGACTTCAGAAAGGTGAACAAATGCAGGGTGGAACCAGAAATCTGAAGATGAAAACAATGTTAATCGTCCATCATGTTGTGGCTTTCACTCTGCCCTGATCTCCAACCATTAGATCAGCAGCAGAAGCAGAATATCAACTAATAGAATATCTTTAAAAATTAATATTCATCCATCAGTTAGACATCCATGCCTTTTGGTTCTTCAAACACCTAAATAACACAATCATCATCCACCTGTGCATACGTGGATCTGAAACACCTTATTGCTGAGAAACATCAGACCAGGATGATCAGTTACTCATATAATCATTCTTTATATTCATGGTGAGCAGAAAACATCTCAGAACACACAATGTTTATGTGGGTAAACACACAATGTTTATGTGGGTAAACAACCAGCTACAAGCAGAAGACCAAATCAGGTTCTTCTGCTGCCAGCCAGGGTTCTGAAGTTCTCCTATCTCATTCTAGACTGAACAGCTAACGGTTTCCTGACCAGCTGTAAGTTTCTGAGATGCAGAGAAACACCACTTTTGATGTGAACATTATCTGAAGCTCTTGACCCATATCTGCTCCTGAAACGTGATTGGTTGATCAAATAACTGCCTAAAAGTGGAAGGCAAGTGTATATTTGGTTCTGTGAGATGTTTTGTACATGATGGACAGAAGCCTTGAAGCTTCACGTACCTGCAGATAGTGCAAACGAAGCACTTTGGGTGGTAGGCTCGGCTCAGAGCGGAGACCACCTCCCCGCTGATAAACTCCCCGCAGCTGTCACACTTAGTGCCGTAAAGCCGCTGGTAGTCCGCGGTGCAGATGTACTCACCAGCCTGCTGGAAGAATCCGGAACAGGCCAAGTCACAGCCGCACACTGCCGAAAAACACATCACATCACAGCAGATCAGATTAGCGTTCGTTTATCCACTTTTCAAGCAAAAAAACTAACAAAAAACAAACAAAAACAATGTGTTTACAAGCAGTTAGAAGGAAAAGACTCAATTAACAAAAAATTAACTTAGGTGTGAATAGTGGATTGTGATTGGCTGGAGGTTCAGGTGTGAATACTGGATTGTGATTGGCTGGAGGTTCAGGTGTGAATAGTGGATTGTGATTGGCTGGAGGTTCAGGTGTGAATAGTGGATTGTGATTGGCTGGAAGTTCAGGTGTGAATAGTGGATTGTGATTGGCTGGAGGTTCAGGTGTGAATACTGAATTGTGTTTGGCTGGAGGTTCAGGTGTGAATAGTGGATTGTGATTGGCTGGAAGTTCAGGTGTGAATAGTGGATTGTGATTGGCTGGAGGTTCAGGTGTGAATACTGAATTGTGTTTGGCTGGAGGTTCAGGTGTGAATAGTGGTTTGTGATTGGCTGGAAGTTCAGGTGTGAGTTCAGATTGTTGAACACACAAGTTAGTTTGTGTTTGTCAGTTGAATCTAAATGAATGTTCTGTTCATAAATACCTGTAACCATAGTAACATCCAGTTTCAGTTCAATTCAGAGTAAGACGCCGATTGTACACGTTTCCTAATGATCTCACTGATCTCCATGCAGGAGTTTTGCGTGTGGTGGATAAATACGGTAATTTTTGATGATAAAAATGTAAGCCTGTTTAAATAAATTCTTAGATAATTAATTATTTCCCTAAAAACTGTGTGGAGACAATCATCATACAGTTTCTATGTTTTTCTTTAATCGTCATTCCCTGAGTCGTCTCTACGTTCACACTGACGAGTTGCTGCATGCAAACTCCCTCAAGGCACGCTGTGTGTGTGTGTGTGTGTGTGTGTGTGTGTGTGTGTGTGTGTGTGTGTGAGAGAGAGAGAGAGTAAGGTGGCAAAATATTCATTTTGGAAGTGTGTGTATGATGGTTATAGGCACAACAATTAGCTACAGCAATGAATAGAGGTCTTGAGTGTGTGTGTGTGTGTGTGTGTGTGTGTGTGTGTGGAGGTCAAGCTGCTCTTGTTCCCAGCTTTCCTAAAGACTGAACAGTAGATTACAGCATTACTGTGTAACTGACACCCTGCATTTACAGTATTCAGATATTTGTACAGTAATAAAAGTCTAAAGGTACTAAATTTCC